>NC_060282.1:49386664-49426831 GCF_021613505.1 Equus quagga
ACAATCTCTGTATGACTCCACTCATATGTTGAAGTTAAAGATGTAGGCAAAGAGAACAGATTAGTGGCTACCAGGGGAAAGGAGGAGTGCGGGGGTGGGCACAAAGGGTGAAGTGATGCACCTACAACACGACTGACAAACAATAATGTACAACTGAAATATCACAAGTTTGTAAACTATCATACTCTCAATAAAAAGTTAAAGAAAAAAGAGTACAATAAAGCTACCCATCCAATGATGGGTAGCTTTCATCCAATGAAATCTGCTTTCATTGGATGAAAATATTATATGTCTGCTTGATCAAACCTTACCCCTTCCTGGACAATAGCCTCCAAGTTTTAGACATTCAAATTTGAAGTTTAGCAAAGTTAAAAATGACTGCATCTTAAGTCTTTGTGTTTGTTTCTCAGCAAATGTTTCATCTGTTAGAGCCAGTGTTCTAGTGAAGAATTTTAATCCACATATAAATTTGTCTTTGTCTTCAGTAAAAATAGATAAAGTGAGTCGTGATAAAATTTCTTGTGCTCTATTTTATAGGCAAAGTAGAACTTTTTTGAAAAGTATACAAGACATACCCCAAGAAGAAAGCCAGAAACAAACAAATAGTCACATAAGATGAAAAGAAAATCGGTGTCTTGACTGCCAAAAGGCAATATGAGGGGTTCCACAGACCATCTGTCCATGAAACAAACCTAAGTAGTGACAAATATAGGAAAAACACCTAAAGTCTCTGTACGTTGTCCTAAGGACATTCAGCAAATGGAGAAATTTATTCAAGAAAATCTACTAAATCTCAGTATGAAGAGTGAGAGAACATGGCACTTGAGCCCTGACCTACCCATTCCGCCCATCAGCTCAGAATGATAGAAGCTCTACTCCTGCCTTGTACAGCTAAGAACATGGGTCTCCCTCTCCTAAGAGTGGCTGAGAAATCAGGGGCTCCCTTCCTTCACATAGCTCCCACTCGTAAGGCAGAAACTCTATCCCAGGAGCAGAAGGATGAGAATACTTGCCCCCCCCCCCCCCACCTTCTCCACATTCTGCTCATAGGGTAGAGGTTCCACACCAGTAGAGACAAGCCAAGAAAAACTCAGGGAGAAGAGAGCCACTGTCCTGTGCCTCAGAGCAGTGGCTCAGAAGTTTTGTCCAGGAGGAGAGGCAGGCTGTGAGAACAGAGAGCACTGAGGTTCTCCCTAAGAGAACGAATTTAATTTGGAAAAATACATGTGGAAGCTCAAGCCTAGGGATGATGTTGAAAAGCATAGAGATTTTGGAGGCGAGCAATTAAGAGCAGGCTTGTAGCTCCATGAAAGCAACAGGCTAACCCATAGTCAGTCGGTTACCAGAGAGAACCAGGGAAAGAAATTTGTAAGAAAATCCTTCCTGGGGTTGGAACAAGCCTCAAAAACTGGCCTAAAACTTACTACTACAAAGAAGCTTGAATTTGATTGGATCCTACTGTGGAGAGGTTTATGCCCCAGGGCACTGTTGATAACAATAGAGCAACCAGCCAGCAGTTAGTGGAGGCTGACAACTAGTGTGATGGCCCCAGAGGCAGCCAAATTAACAAGGAGACTAGAGACAGTCAAAGAGAACCCCAATAAAAACACTGTCATTCCAAGCTGGCCATGCACATGTCCAAGGACTGACCTCAGATCCTGCACACTGTGACAGAAATAAAAATCACTGAACAATCTAGCTAAGGCACTAACCAAATAATAAACCAGATAGCAAGGAGATAAATCAAATAAACAGGCCAAAAAAAAAAAAAAGCAGAAAAAAGCCCCAAAGCAGACAAAGACATCACAAGAAAAGAAAAGCTGCAGACCAGTATCTCTTATGAATATACTGTCATGTGTCACTTAACAATGGGGATATGGTCTGAGAAATATGTCTTTAGACAAATTCATTGTTGTGCAAACACATAGAGTGTACTTACACAAACCTAAATGGTATAACCCACTACACCCCTAGCTATATGGTACTAATTTTATGGGACCGTTGTTGTACAGGCAGTCCATCATTGACCAAAACATTGTTATGTGGTGCATGACTGTAGATACAAAATCCTTAACAACCTAATAGGAAACCAGAATGTGTAAAAAGTATTATACATTCTGACACAGTGGGATTTATCCCACAAATGCAAGGTAGTTTAACATTCAAAAATCAATTAATGTACTACACCATACCAAAGAATAGAGAACAAAAAACACACTATCATGGCAATTGGTGCCCAAAAAAGCATTTGACACGGTCCAACACCTTATTATGATAGAAACACAGTACAGATGAGGATAGGAGAGACCCTTCTGAAACTAAAAAAGGGTGACCCCACAGCTAACTTCATACTTACTGGTGAATGACTAAAAGCTTTCCCCCTAAGATCAAGAACAATATACACCCAAAAACCTGTTTTCTTAGTAAACATCCAAAGTGATTCTGTTGTAGCTCATCCATAGATCTGCATTTGGCAATCTCTGTAAGATGAGAGAAAAGTAGAATTTCTTACCTGATGTAATTAGAACTAGGAATTAGTGACTTATTAAAAGCACTGACTAAAAATGACATGCACATACCTCAACCTTGTAATAAACTTGCCTTAGTTTGGGTGAAAAGCACTGATCTTCTGTACACAGTTGAATACATTTTGAGAAACATATTTGCCCTGACAGAGGAGCCACTATCACACAAATTATCTTTTCCTGTTCTTAAGCTTCCTACAAGCGCAAGCAAATACAGTATTCTCTTTGTGCCTGGCTTCTTTGCTCAGCAAGTTTCTGGAGAGTTATCTATGCTATGGATTGTGTATATCAGCAGTCTGTTCCTTTTTATTGCTGTATAGTCTTCTGTCGTATGAATATACAAGAATTTGTTTATCCATCCATCTACTGGTGAATATTTAGGTTATTCCCATCTTTTTCTTACAAAAAACGTCGTTTAATGAAATATAGTTTTTATACAATAAATTTCCCTTTATGTGTTTTTTTGTTGTTGTTGAGGAAGATTGGCCCTGAGCTAACACCTGTTGCCAATCTTCCTCTTTTTTTCTTGAGGAAGATTGTTCCTGAGCTAACATCCATGCCAATCTTCCTCTATTTTGCATGTGGGCTGCCATCACAGCATGGCTTGCTGAGTGGTATGTAGGTCCACACCTGGGATCTGAACCCACAAACCCTGGGCCACCAAAGCAGAGCATGCAAACAACCACTATGCCACCTGGCTGGCCCCTAAATGCCCTCTTTAAATGCACAATTCTATAAATCTTGACATTGTGTGTGTGTGTGTGTCTGTGTGTAAACTAGATAAAGAACAGTTGTACTTCCAGAACCTCAGAAAACTTCGTTATCTTGGTCCTCAGTCTATCCCAGCACCTCAGTGGGCAATCACTGTTTTGAATTCTACAACTATAGATTTTTTTTGCTTTTTCTCAGATTTCTTCTAACTGGAATCCTATAGTATCTGCTTAAGTGTGTGACTTCTTTTGCTCAGTATATTTTTTGAGATTCATCCATGTTCATTTCTATTTACTGCTGAGTAGCACTCTACTGTATGGACATACCACAAAATGTTCAGCTGTTAAGAGACATTTGGATTGTTTCCAGGTTGTGGCATTATAAATAAAGTTGCTGGGAACATTTGTGGACAAACATTTTTGTGGACATTTATGTTAGTTCTCTTGGAGAAATAGCTAGGCATGGCATTGCTGCATTGCTGCATTTCAGTGCGATGACAACATATGTTACTATATCTATAGATACAGAAAGGCAGGTGTAGGAGCTAATGTTATGAATATAGAATCAGATTATTAAATGAATCTTGACAAAGTGGAACAATAGACTGAAAATTATACGATGGAATTTTCTAGGTAAATAGGCTAAACTACACTTAAGCTGCTGCATGTGTTCAGAATACAGAATGCAAGTATTCCTTCCAGGACATGGGAAATCAGCAATAATTCTAAGGTGTTCATCTCTCTTTAGAACACTATTTACTGTCTTACATCCAATCGATGTGCAAAATTTTGGAAGGGAGCTTACCACATTAGAATACCTCTAGAAATGGATAAACAGGATGAAGTCGAGTGTGGAAGTCTTGTTGAAAGAACTGTGAAATTTACATGAAAAAATAGACGACAAATACTTTTGGTATATGTTTTCAAATCTTTAGGAATTATCAAATGAATAAAAGAATGAGCTTAAGTTGGTATAGATTTATAAACAACATTGGAAAAACTATGGAATAATAAAGGTTTAAAGTCAATGTAAAGAGTATGTTTTTAAGATTTTATTTTTTTTCCTCTTTCTCCTCAAAGCCCCCTGGTACATAGTTGTATATTCTTCATTGTGGGTCCCTCTAGCTGCAGCATGTGGGACGCCACCTCAGCATGGCTTGATGAGCAGTGCCATGTCCGCACCCAGGATTCAAACCAACAAAACACCGGGCCACTTGCAGCGGAGCACACGCACCTAAGCTCCCGGCCATGGGACCAGCCCCAAGAGTATATTTTTAATAGAATTTCCAGAGAGAGAGTAAAAGCAAGAGCATATTCTGGCTGTGTTGGTGGCAGATAATGTTTGCTATATTTCACAATCTTTATACCTGGGAAAACATCTCATGAGAGAAATTTCTTGTTAGCCTTGATGTTTTTCTAAATTGACTAAAAATATGTACCACTAAGTCATTCCCAAACTTATTCTGTCTCCATATACTGTTACCTGGTAGAAATGAGTCTCTGGAAAGAAGTGTTTTAATTTATTAATTAGTTTGAGGGAGAGAATTAAAATTGGCAGAGGAAGCATTGTGAGCAAATCGCTTTTTATATATCATTTAAGTTTTAGGACATTCTTCAAGGTGGATATTATTATTAATAATTCATGGATGAGGAAATTTAGCATACGAGATGTTAAGTAACTTCCCCAAGGTCACAAAGCAAAATCTGGACCCTCTCTAATCTGGTTTCACTCTTACCTTTCTCCACATCTTACTTTCCTAATATGCAGCAGTTGCAAATCAGTAGGAATGCCGTTAATGAGTCACATATTGAATCTGATTGTAATTTATTCCCAATCTACTAAACTCTCTCAGGGCTTAAACAATTTCCTAAGAGAAAGTTACACCTAGTCAGATGAAGGCATTTATGCATCTGTTTCTATAGTATATTAGATGACTCCCTTGTGACCTGAACCTGAGCACTTTCTCATTCATGTATTGAGCTTCCCTCCATAGAAAGGCTGCCGATGTATATTTTAACTACAGAAATTTAGCAAAAAGAATCAATTCCAATCATATTTTCTTCCACAGTTAAGTTTCTTTGAGCTTATTTCAAACTTAAAAAATCTTTCTACAGGAATAAAGCTGTGTTACAAATGCAAATATTATACTCAAATAGGTGTTTTAGAATTCTGAAGAGAGTTAACACGACTTGATTTAGATTTAGTAAACTTAGCCCTTCCTATTGTTAGACCTAATCCCACTACATCATTGGCTTTGATAGTTGTTCAAGGAGTACTGAAAGAATAATTAATTCTTTGTACATATATCCCATTGAAAGGAATATGAAGACTGTTTAGAAAGAATGGGCTCCCCAAACTCTTTTCTGACTTATTTTTGGCTTATCAGCTAAATGCATGGTAGGGTTTAACTAAATTGCTAGTACTTGAGTTTTCCTCCTTGCCTTTTAAACTAATAAGTAAACCACTCAATGAGCTTCAGTTGCAAGTCATTTCTTCTGTGACTAAGGGTTGTCCCAAGTATTTAATATGAAATAATTGCTCCTTCAAAAAGAGCTGAACAGTAAAATTTTTTAAAATAACAATTTTTCCTTGTAAATTTTGGTTTACTTATTCCTTTATTTTGTTTTAATCTTTTGATGTATTAGGAAATTCTGAGTTAATTGATTCCCAATTAAGCAGTCCAGAGATAGCATGTTTTCTGGGTCGATTGCTTTTTGTTTATTTATTGGATGCTTCATTAGAGGCTAAAAAAATACTAGCTTTTAAATACATCAACTAAGGTTTCCCCTAAAACTAATAGTTTTACTGGGGATTCTTAGAAAAGAAAAAAAATGTTACTGTCTATTATATTTATTAGATTTGTAAGTGATAAGCTGTTTTAAAAGTTTTTTTTTTAAAGATTTTACGTTTTTCCTTTTTCTCCCCAAAGCCCCCCGCTACATAGTTGTATATTCTTCATTGTGGGTCCTTCTAGTTGTGGCATATGGGATGCTGCCTCAGCGTGGTTTGGTGAGCAGTGCCATGTCCATGCCCAGGATTCGAACCAACGAAACACTGGGCCGCCTGCAGCGGAGTGCGAGAATTTAACCACTCGGCCATGGGGCCAGCCCCTGTTTTAAAAGTTTTTTTAAGAATTAATGTATTTTTCAAAAATCTGGAAAATGAATAGAAATAGACAAAATTGTTATATTGTTATTAGCACTGTAACAGAGCCTTTGCTAAAATTTCTTTGCATTAATTATCAAACTTCTTCCTATGCACATTTTATACATAGTTGTAATAATAACGTCCAGGCAAAACTGTGCTCTGCTCTTTTCTTTAGCATAGCATTCTAAGGATTTTCCTATGTTATTAAATAATCCTCATGATTATGATCGTGAATAACTACATAATATTCCATCATATAGAAGCATCCTAATGTGTTTTAAAGTCTTCTATTTTTGGATATTTTGTTGTTTCCAAATGTTCACTGTTACAAATGATGCTATAATAAATATGTTCGGTGATATAATAAATATGTTTGATGATATAGAAAAGAGTCTGGAAGTAAAATTATCATGTCAAGGGGTATAAACATTTTCATGGCTCATGATACAAATTGCCAAAATTCCAGATATCAAAATTGAGGCAGTTAGTGTTCAGATAAGCGGTATAGGAGCAAATCTGTGTAGCCACATCATCACGAACGTGGAACGGTCTTGTTTTTACTGCTGATGTTTCTTTAGTACATGAAAAATTGCCTATATCGTGGTTTAAATTTTTATTTATTGGATTCCCAGAAAGATTGAAGCCTTTTTTTTTGTTATATTAAATTACTGGGAATGACTTCTCACTAATAAAATGCCTGTTTATATCTTTTGCCCATCTATTAATTGAGTTCATCAACTCTTTTTTCTTTTCTTTTCTTTTTTTTTTTTAAAGAGTGGCCCTGAGCTAACATCTGTTGCCAATATTCCTCTTTTTTTCCCTCCCTTCTTCTCCCCAAACCCCCCCAGTACATAATTATATATTCTAGTTGCAGGTCCTTCTAGTTCTGCTACATGGGATGCCACCTCAGGTCCACACCCAGGATCCGAAGTGGCAAAACCCTGGGCCACCAAAGCAGAGTGGGTAAACTAAACCATGTCACCGCAGGGCTGGCCCCAATTTTTATTAACTTATATGAACTCCTTATAAAGAAAACACTAATACTTTTCATATAACATTTCCTCTAAAAGTTTTCCCAGGTTACTATACATATAGTTTTAGAATCTTTTTAAGATTTAGAAGATGGGCAGTGGGGTGGGTTTAATAACTAAAGATATATGTTTTGGACATTTTTCTGTTTGGATTCAAATCTTAATTCAATTTATGATAAGCTTTGTGACTTTAGGTGAGTTGCTCAATGATAAAAATAATGCAGCACAAATATAATGTAATGCTTAATTACCATGTGTATGAATTATGAGAAATGAGTAACTTAAAGCATTTAAGTTGTCCAAGGCCATCAGCTAGGGGTACAGTCAGGAATAGAACCCAGGGCTTATATTATTAAACACACATATTGCTTCTATGATCATACATATCCTCATGGACGAAATTGAAATCATAAGCTTCACCAGATTATAATAAGATGCACAAGGTAATATGTATGGGATTTTTAGGAAGTGACTGGCACATGGTAACTGCTCAAACAATGGCTTTGATTATATTATTTTTGTGTGCAGTTCAATGTTAGGAATATATGTATTTTTGATTTTCTCTATTGGTTCCAAAGAAGATTGGAAAGCCCTTAGTCCCAGATCTTTTGTTTTAGATTAGAATTAACTATGTAATCAAGCAAACCTTTACTGGATATCTACCCTGTAACACTTGCATGGAGTTCCCCCACTGCTTTGCGGATGCCCCTTCTTTAATTCTAAAGCTGGTGCCCATCTACTTCCTGTCCTGCACATTCCCTCCAAGCAGTTCCTGTGCCTCCAAGGACTTCATGGACTACCCACCTGGTGTTGGCTACAAGCCAGAATGTCCGCCCTGGTTTTCTACTCAGAGTTTCAGATACATGCATCCAACTTGCTAAGCATTCCTCAGACTAGCCATATCCCAGCCTGAATTTACCGTGTTGTTTTCTCCCCTAAATTTGCTTCCCCTTCAGTGCTCCTATTCCCCTGAAAGCATCACCCTGGTTTTTCAGTTAGGAAGCCTCACTGTGACTCTTCCTCTTCCTTGTTCTGCATTCAGTCACAAAACTGTGCATTTTAATTTCTGCACCCACATTTCCCTGTAACTATGGTTCCTGCCCTAGATTAGGCCAGTGTCAGTTCTGACTGAGATTGTCTAAAACATTTTAGCTTGTCTCCCTGCTTCCAGTCTCCACCTCTTTTAATCCTTTCCTAGTAATATAATGGAAAATATCTTTCAAAATTCATGTGTGGTTGTTGCTTTTGCTTAATATGCTTCAAAGTTTTTCCTTAGCTCTCAGGGTGAAGCCCAAACATCTTAGCATGTTTGTAAGGACCTTTATGCTCCTGCCTCTGCTTATTTCTCAGACTCTTCATTCACTACTCCCAATTTTCATCTATGATACAGACATATAGACCAACTCTGGGAATAAACTCTTATTTTATCCTGCTCTCTCTTGCCTTTGGATTATTTCTCATGGTATTTTTCTACCTAGAACGTTCCTTCCATCTGTCCATTCCCTCCACTTCATTTCACCTGGCTAGTGTATGCACCCTAATAAGTTTCAGCTCAGATATCCCTTCTGTGAGTTGTTCTTTCTTAGCCCATGTCTATGCTCTACTCATTTCCTCCCCTAACAACATCAGAGACCCCTTGGTGTCAGAAACAGTGCTGTATTCATCCTTGCATCCCAGTGCCTATTCAATGACTGGCACATAGTGTGGTCAGCATAAATGCTTCATGCATAAAGAATGATTTAATTGCTAAAGTGCAATACAAATTTTCTGATCTGGGTAGTACCCCAAGAGCCCTAATAATAAGAGTGTTCCTTATTTCTTTGTGAGTTGCTTCTTTCTACACTTTAAGCATATCATTGTAAACTGATATTAACCAAAATGTTAAATGATAGATGCTAGTAGTAGCAGTTTCAAATGATAAATAGAAGGTATTTATCCCTTTTACTAAAGAAGTGAGAGAAGTGATTATCTATGGTGCCCAATTTATTCACTTTGAAGATCTAAAGTCTCACCCTTGTACAAGACCTGTGTCAGACATCATGAGGACAATCAACTAAGACAGGTCTCTTGCTTGGAGGCAGTCACTATCTAGTGAAAAAGTAGAAATGGAAGGAACCCTACAGGACAGACCTGAAGGTAATTTGCTGATATCATTTGTTTGGTAAGTGTGGATATAGATATAGATATCGATGTCAATATCGATATAGATATATTCATTCTCCATACCTCTTATTCTTTGAGTAACTCCCATATTGCTAAGTCAAGGAAATAGAAGTAATAAAAGTAGCTGTCTGTGCTAAACACATGAAAATCTCAACTTCCAAACTAGTTTCCATGGAAACCAAGCAAAGAATAAAAGAAGATGCATTATACATTCAACTTCTTTCAGGGACAATGAAATAAATCCATAGTTTTGTATTTTATTTCAATTAGAACTCCTTTAATAGATATCTTGAATGTGAATAGCACTTGGGCCTGACATAAACTCTGAAATATGCTAAAATTTCTCCACTTATAAGTATCATTTGCTAAAATTATTCATTCACTTGACAATTATTTATTGAGTGCCTCCTATGTGTCAGTTTTTCAACGTATATCTCATGAGAACTGATGCTCAAAAAGAAGGAAGATAGAGGAACTGAGAGCTGATGATCACGTACTCTATGCTAGGAAAAGATCTGGGTGATCTGTGTGTACATCATCTCATTCTGTAAAATAAATGTTGTTATAAACATTTTGTAATGATTCTGTAAATGTCATGCATAATTTGAAGATGAGAAAGCTGAAACTGAGTTATAGTAAATTCTTGCCTAAGGTCATGTTTTTAGGATGATTTCAAATCCAGTCAGCCCATTCTTTAAGTACTTTCTCTTTCAATTGTTCTGTAATGCCTTTATCAAATTCAAAATGTGTGGATTAAATCTCCATCCATTTTGGTGGATGCAATCCATCATATGGATGAGTAGAATATATTGTACCTCTTAGTGATATGCTTTTCTTATTTTATAATTATATAAAGTACATAAAATTTTTCATACATGAAAATGTGTTAAATGGAAAATAAAAGTATATGAAATAAAAAAACTGTTTTTAAAATTATGTAATTTAAGAACAGTTCTTCCATGTCACATAATTTATTATTTTAACTTTACATGATTGATATGTTGATAAAAATATTCCAAGAAACATACTAAAGATTACTTTTAAGTATGTAATCAGCTTAAAAATTAAGAAATAAAAAGATATGTTAAAATTTGAAAACTTTGCTTACTGTAGAATAAATGTTCTGAAAGACTATCATTAACCTGGGAAAAAATTTTATTTTCCAGAGAATTTTGGGATTCTTGAATACCTACATCCAGGTTTATGAAAAGCAGACAATGCCCACCAGAGGGCAGTATGGATTTATAGTCAATTCAAATCTCTCGTAAAGATTTAGAGTTCTGAAAGTGATCCTCATTTATATGGGCTTCATTCCTCAAAACTACAGTAAAAAAGCATAACTTAGCAAACAGATCATTATTTTCTTAGAGGGATAAAAATTTAAATGTGGTTTCTAAACATACGTACGTAATTGTCTAGTAAGGAAAATAATATATTTACAAAAAGAAACTGAATAAAAACACACCATGGCCTATGGGGGTTTGTTGTGACTAGCCACCGTGTGCTATGGGGATTGAATGGAGAGAGGATCACATTCCCGAGGTGTGGTAAATTCAGGAAGAGTTTCATTGTGGAAGAGTAAATTTCTATTTTGAAACTACAGAAGTTACTAGGATTTCAGAAAATAGAAAAGGGATGAGGGAAAAAGGATGGTAGTCAAAGGAGATGACCTGTTACTCCTGATCTCGCCACCTCAACTGTTTTTGCTCATTCTATTCCATTCTAACATATTACATTGGGTTTATTGTTTATTGGCTCTTTCCTCCCCCAGGAGCACAGGGAGCTTTCCTTTCTGTACTACTGCATCCTAAGTGTCTGGAACAAGTTTCACTTGTTCTCCTGCATTATCAGGTTTTCCCTCTTTATCTGATCACTCTCATCTTCATCAAAACTTGTGATTTCTCTCATCTCAAAAGAACTATCTTTTCCTTCCAGGTGCCACTCCATTTGTTTTCTTCACTTAATGGAAAAACTTCTGAGATGAGTTGTACATATTGATGGTCACCAATTTTTTTGTAAAACTCACTCAGTTTGGCCTCTGGAAATTGTTCAATAATGACTCTACATCATTAAATTCAATCCGTAAGTCTCAGGCCCCATCTTGAGGTCCAGTAAGCAACATTTGGCATGGTGATTGCTCTCTCCTTCTTGAAACACTTTTTTCATTTGGCTCCCAGCATATCACACTTGCTTATTTTTTGGTTGGTTTGTTTTTATTTTAGGTTTTGTTTGGGGATTTTTATTTTATTTTATTTTTCTCCTTTTTCTTCCCCTCCCCTGCCCTCCTTCCCCTCCCTTACTTCCTCTTTTCTTCCCTTTTCTTCACTTCCCCTCCTCTCCTCCCCTTACCTTCACTTATCTTCCCTTTTCCTGCCCTCTCTTCCTCCAGCCTCTCTGTTCTCTCTCTGAGTCTCTTTTGCTGGGCCCTACCAATTTTCCTACCCTCAAAACCCTGCACTGCATCTGGTCTTAGTCCTTGACTCTCTTTTCTGTTGCATCTATACTCACTCCAAAAGAGATTCACCCAGTCTCATGGCTTCAGTTGCCTCCTGCACACTGATGATTCCCAGATTTACATCTTCACTCTTGTTTTCTCCCTTGACTTCTAGAGTGTTTTATCCAACTGCTTTAGTGATACTTTCAATTGGATATCCTTATAGACATTGAAAATTTAACCTGCCTGTCCACACCTGGGAATCTGATACTGGTCCCCAAGTTTCCTCATCTCACATTTCTCTCTAACTCAGTTTAGTGAAAATTTCATCCAACCACTCTGGTACAAGTCACTATAATTTTCCACTGGGATTATTGCAACTGACCTCTAACTTCCCTTGCTTCCTCTCAACCAAGGTGATCCTGGTAAAGTGAAAAGTCTGATCAAAACTAAGTAGTGACTTCTGCCTCACTCAGAGGAGGCACTCAAATCTTTCTTTCATTTATAGGACCCTGTGCCATATGACTGCATTATTCATTCTTTCTGACACTCTCCTCACTGCACACTCTGCTCAGCCCAATGACCAGCTGCTCCTTAAAAATGCTGCTCCTTCCAGCCTGAGGGCTCCTGCACATGCTATTCCTTCTGGAGAACGCTAGGGATTGATTCTCTTTCCCTCCAATATCCACACAGCTGTTCTACACAGACCAGACATTTCCTTCTGTTTTTTTTCTCCCTTGTCTGCCTCTCTTTGAGGACTTGCCTGGCTTGTCAATGACTCCACCCAGACACTTCTCTACCTTCTGGTCATTTAATTTCCAATTCACACTTGTCCACTTATTGCTAGTTTGCATATCATATTATATATTTCATCAATTTTAAATACGCATTTCTTCATGCTTTTCACAGTTCTGAAATCAGGATGCTCTTACAATCCATAGCATTTTAGCTAATCTGTTATAATTTAATTTTTCTTTTATTGTATCTTATAAAAGAGAGCACCTTAGCTTTAATGAAATAGAGTGTTTATCTTGGTATCAGTCTTTTTCCTTGAAAGAAGTTTTGCTATTTTGTTCTCTGATTTAATCCCCAACAACCAATCTAAGTCTTGACCCATTATAGGCAATCAATCCATCAATTATAATAATATAATAAAATTTTTGAGAAAATAGTTAGTGTATCTTTTTAGGAAACTTTAGCTAGGAGAGAGAAAACTGAACCATGGTGACCACTAGAAGACTTTTCAATGGTCTAGCTTGGACCAACCGAGGCAGAAGAAATGGTAAGAAAGTGAGACACACTTGTAAAGTAGAATCAGCTGTATCGTGATTCCCCATGTACTGAAGAAAATGAGACAATGCAAGTTCTCAAAGATAACTTGAGATTTAAGTTGGGATAAGACTGTAGCAGCCTTCAGTAGATGGGAGATTTGTGAGGGGGGATAAATTTTGAGAAAAAAGATAAATATATCAATTTTAGTTAAATGTAATTCAAGTTTCTAGCTAGATACTGCCTTTAAGATACTCGATACTCAGAGATGGAATTTAAGCTTTGTAATAGAAAAAAGGGCTGGAGAAAAACAAGCTTTAGTTGGCAATCAGCAGCAAAGTATCAAAAAAAGCAATGCTGCATGCTTAGTCAGGGTTATGTGGGTCTCAAAGAACAGAAATGCACCTGTATTAGTCTAAAGAGAAAAGGAATTTGTTAAAAGGATAAAAGGTAACCCAATAGAAAAGAAAGGCAGTCAGGCTTGAGGAACTGGATCCATGGAGTGAAACTAGAAAATGGAGATTTAGAAACAGAATACCTCCCTCCAGCTGCCTGGGGCCACTCTCTTTCTGTCTGGGCAGCCTGGCCTCTGCTTCCTGCTCCTTCCCCTTCAAGGTGGTTTCTTCCCTCCCTCTCTCTCACTCTCTCTCTCTTTCTCCCTCTCTTTTTTTCTCTCTCTCTCATCATCCATCTCAACTTTTCTCTGCCTCTATCTTCCTCCCAGTTAGTTTGCTTCTGTTTGTACATAGGAAATATTATGGCTGCTTTCAACCAGTTATACAGCTCAGTTTAAATAACAATTTCATGGCCACCAGTTGCTGTCTCAATTACAAATTCCTTAAATGAGAGAATCTGATTGGGTCAGGTAAAATCAAGATTCCATCTCTTGTTCTGTCTGTCATCTCTGGTTAGCCGTGGGGGTGGGTCAAATAGCATAACCACGGCACCGTGTCCAATCTCAGTAGAGGGGAGGTAGGCCACACTCCAGAGGAGATACCCCTCAGCACCTTAATTATCCATATTGGTTTGTTTTCATTACCATCACATACGTTGATAGTAAAACTTCAGACAGTGCAGAAGTTAATGTGATGAAAAATGAATGTCTCCTCCATGCCTGACCCTGGGCCTCACTTAGAGGGCTGAAGCCCAGACCAGGGTGACCGTGCCATGCTCCACGCATGGCACACATGAGGAGCACATGGTTCTGTGGTTTATTTTTTCTCTCTCTACAATGTATTTCAGAAATCTTTTCATAGCAGTAAATATAATACAGAATTTCACTTTTTAATAGCTGTACAGAATTCAATTCTATGAGTATACCATAACTTACTTATCCAGGCTCTGACTGAGAGACGTGAAGGGTGGATTTTCTCTTTCCTTGTTTTCATTGTTTATTAGCTACATACATTGATTACATTGCTCTTACAAATTCCTGAACTTGGAATTGCTGGATCAAAGAGGATATACATTTAAGTATTTTGTGGTTATTGTTGTATTTCCCTCAAAAATAAAAAAAATAAATGTACATGAGAAAGTGTATTATTTCTACCTTGTTGTTAATACCGTATAATGTTAAACTTTTACAGCTTTGCTAGTGTGATAGTTAAATTTGATTTTTTTTTTAAAATGTAAATGTCCTTAATGAGGAATGAGCTTTAACTCGTTTCATTTTTGAACACTGTCGTACTTTTGTCAGTGAGGACTAAATTAATGAGTATTTCTTTAGCATATAGCATATGATAACTAATATAACTGTTAAAATATATAATAAATACATAGTAAATTGGCTAAAATTATTTTTAATTGGTATTCTTTATGTGATACAGAGATTTATTTTTGAATTTTGTGTGGTCAAATTTATCCAAATTTTCTCTTATGATCTCTGGATTCTGTATTTTTCTTAGAAGGGATTACCAATATAACCAATGCTTATATTCAAACTACTGAATATTATAATCATTTAAAGTGCTATAGACTATATATATTAATGTATAATGTACTCCAGTTAGTAAGGGTTTCCACAGAAATCAGTAAAATGTTTAATTATTTTAAAATATAAGTTGGACTTAAACTAGCAGCCTAGCTACAGAAAACTACTTAATTAAGTATAAAAATCCTCACATCTTCTTAAAAATTAAAAGAAATATCTTTTAAAGAATAATTTTGAAGGTCTTAGTCTCTCTGAATATTCAAATAGAGGTATTTGGTCTAATGCTTCCTGTTTCCTTTTCTTCTTTCTTCCCATTTCTTTTTACTAAACAGAGACATCAGAGATCAAAAAAAATTTTGCTATAATTTTTCTACCAGGTGAAAAATATTTTCAATAAAGGCTTTTCAAGTTTTCTCCTTTACTTTCTCAGATTTATTTCTCCTCAACTTAATAAGAGCTTCAAGCACTGATTTTTTTTTAATTGAACATTTCAAAGAACATGAGTGGAAAGTTTAAATGCAGATATTGGAACACAGATTTAAACATATTTTATGAAATGTATATATTCAAATAAAATAGCTTATATTGAAATTGGACACATTACAATACGGCACAAATTTCTGAAACTAAGTAATCATTCATTCCACAATTCATCTGGAATTACATTACTTAATAAAAGATGATTTAAACATATGTAGATGATAGGGATGATTTAAGCATATATTATATCTCCCAGAAAACATCAAATCTTTTTATTTTATTTATTTCTATTTTTTGAGGAAGATTAGCCTTGACCTAACATCCATGACCATTTTCCTCTACATTATATGTGGGATGCCTGCCACAGCATGGCTTGATAAGCGGTGCATAGGTCCGTTCACAGGATCCGGGCCCATGAAACTGGAGCTGCCAAAGTGGAGAGAGTGAACCTAACTGTTGTGTCAACAGGCCGGCCCCAACATTGAATCTTTTTAAAGATTTGTGTAGCTTTTGTCTGTTCTGTGTCAGATAAATGCTTTCCATTTGGAAAAGATTTTTTTTCTTGTTTTATAAATATTTTACTTAATAAATCTCCTTAAGTTTTCAGGAAATAAAACCAAAGAAAATAAAGGCTTTTGAACGATTTTTTGAAGAATTTTTTTGTTCAAATGTTCCACTGAGCTTTTTTTCTCTTCCCAAGGAAAAGATTATAGATATCTAACATTGTAAGTATTGGGAGAAATAAATTCTTTAAAATTTTTCCTTCCTGTAGCAAGAAATTCAAGTGATTTAATTCTTCAGACAAATGAATATGACTACAAATTGAAAAGTCACTGGAGGACCAACCAAAGATGATATGTAATAAACACCCAGACTCTAAACTGCTGCTTACAGCATCATGCAGGAACCACCTGGGTTGCTTTCCAAAACATCATGTTTACCCCCAGGGCATCAGCAAGATGGTTGCTGTGATGCAGGAAGGAAGTGTGTATATATATACTTATTTTTATGCTATCTTAAGGTATTGGTTTTGTATACCTTTAATAATATATACAATCAGTGCAACACTGCATGTGTATAATTTTATGAATAATTTTATATATGTTGGGAGTATATGCTCAACATATTTCAGAGTTCTGTTTGGAGATCAGTGCTCTAAAAGATTGCTTTTTGTGTGATTCCAGATCAAATTACTGGGGATTTGAGTTGGAATTCTCTGTGTAATTAATGTAATATCTCATTTTGCATAGATGGCCTACATTTCAGGAGTAACCTTTGAATTTTGTTTCATCCTGATGTTAAAGGAATAAAATCACTCACTATACATTAATCTCTGGCTAACTTAAAGTTTTCCTTGAAGTTTAGTGTAACATTATGTGAAATAAAATAAAATCAAAAAGACCCCTGAGAACCATGTGGAGTGTGTGGCTAACTGGCACCTAAAAACAAAATGGAGTCAAATGGCCATGATGGGACTGGGATGCAGTCACATATTCTGTTCTCAGAAAACCACAGAATGCACTCTTAAACCTTGACTCTGCCAAAGTTCTGTGATTTTACTAAAGCCCCTAACTGCCAGCTGGACCTCACCAATAAAACTGTGACCTGCACCAGCCAATCAGGACTAACCTGGCTTGCATCCCTCACTTGCATATGTGGACCAGAGTGGGAACCTGGGCGGAAACATTTTCTATAAAAGCACTCCCTTTCTTTGCTCTCCCAGAGTGTACTCTTGGTTTGCTGCTGAAGGCCTCCTCTCCCTGGTCTGCAAACTGTGTGAGCAATAAAGCTTGCCTAACTAAATTCTTGTATTCCAGATATTTTTTTTGACAGTTATAACCACTGGATTCAAAGAACAAATTTTCTGAAGATAGTGTCCTTCCTTTTCAATGGAACCTGAATATCTGTGTAGTAGCATTGTAACTTGGATAGCAGCTGTCTCGAGGAGTTATTTGTAATGACTTGAGTTCATGACTTAGAAATTGTTTCAATGGCGGTATATGAAGGATTTAGGCTGCTCCCCTTTCATGAAGAAATGTGATAATCTAAGGAAATCACAGAAAGGACAGTACACTCAGAAACCTGTGCAACTAGGAAATTCTCACAATGCTACCAACTTTAGGAGCAAACACGTCTTGTGATACTATTGTGTCGTTTGATCAGACCACAGCAATCAGCTCTTTGCTGAACAGTAACCTTAAAGCCAGATTAACATACATTACCTTTAATCCTGTCGTTAGAGGGGCCTTATCAGCTCCAGAGCTCCCTCCTTGGCATTCACCGGGACCCTTTTTCTCACTTCTATCCTTCCCTGTTTTGTGATTTGTGCTCTGACAGATACTTTCAGTTCCAGCTTCACCAGGTTCTGCAAAGCATTGTTACATTGTAGTCAGCACATGTAGAATCCCCTTCTTAGTTTAGATTGGATTCCTGCAGCAGCAGGCAGCCTGGTGTAGCAGAAAACCGGAGAGATTGGAGTGATAAATCTACAGTCTCATCTCAGCAATGCTGCAGTTTGTTACCTTGTGCAATAGTATTTTCCAGTGCCGTGCTGCTTAAATGTTAAGGAACTGGCTTTCAGAAAAGAAAAAGCCTTGATTTGTGGCATTTGCCAGTTCTGTGGTGTAAATACTCTTGCCCAGGTGAAGTCAGGCTGTGGAGACGATGTCACTGAGAGCTGAGATGGGAGGAGATGGCACAGAGGGGACACAGCTTCTCCAAGCTGAGAACTCAGCACCTTCCTCCAGACTAGGCAGGGTTTGAGTGGGTGATCTTCAAGTTCCTTTCTATCACCAGCAACTTTGGCAACAAGCTCAGGAATAATAGTCAAACTATTTGGCAGCTCCTGTGTCACACACCGACAACTTAGAACAGTTGCAAGCGGTGAACACTTGAATTCACCAAGGACCCTGGGGACCCTGAGCCACACGGGATTCCCTGGCAAGACCACTCTAATTAGAGTTCTTGGTGTCTTATGTATTCTTCTAAAATATGTATGCTTATAAAAACACTAATATATAATCTTCCTCCAGTTATTTTAAACAAAATGATGACATACCATACACCCTCTACAAAATCTTGCTTCTTTGGATGTCTTTGCTTATTAGTAAATACAGATGTTCTTTATTTTTTTTAACAAATGTATGATACTTTTAGTATTATGTAACTTGACCACAATTTACTTAAGCAATGCCTTATTGATGAATATGGGTTAATTTTTGATTTTCTGTTTATTTAAAATGTTGAAATGAATAAATTCATTCATATGTCAATTCATATTTTTGCAAGTATAAGTGGGTTAAATATCCAGAAGTAGGATTATTGGGGCAAAAGGAATATGCATTTACAATTGTGATATATAATTCTGGATTTCCTTCCACACGGGTTTCGCAAATGTCTGGCACACTAACAATGTCAAAGGTGCCTCTTAACAGTAGCGTGTATCATCAAACTTCAGACATCACGAATCTGGTGGATAAGAGACAGTATTTCAGTAGCTTTAATTAGAATTTTCCTACTGTGATTGAGAATCCTTTGGTTTAAGACACATTTGTATTTCTTGGTTTCTGAATTCTGTTTTTCATTTCCCTTTCTCTCTTTTTTTCCCTACTGAATTCTTGGTCTTTTTCTACAATAAAGTATATATCAAAGACATTAGTATTTTGTGATTGAATTTCAAATATATTTTCCCGCAGTTTGTCATCTGTCTTTTGGTTTTTCTTTGGTGATTTATGCCACACAAAATTTTTTATTTGATTTAGTAAAACATCAATTTATTTTTCTTTTATGGCTTATACATGTTGAGGCAGAGTTAGAAAGATCTTTCCTACTCAGAGATTATAAATAAATCTCTTTTTACAGAATGATTATTGTCCCATGACTATACATGTCTCTTCAGAACATATTCATTTAGTTTGCAACTGATCATCTCTGTGAGGTTGACTGGACATTTAGATACGTTGTATGGCATTCCCAAGCATTTGTTAAGGCCTGGGAGAAGAGGAGAATTCAAATTTTATATATGGTAGGCAGCATACAAAGAATATGTCATAGATAATAGCAATATCAGTAATAATTATATTTATGGCTAGCATTTATTGAGTCCTTACTCTATGCCAGACAGTGCCCTAAACTCTTCACATGATTTGCCTAATTAAATTCTCAAACAACCTTATTATTATTCCTCTTCACAGATGAGAAAACTGAGGCATAGACGTGCTGAATCATTGCCAAGGTCAAACAGCTTCTAAGTGGTGGGTCTTGAGCAAGATCCGGGTCTGTCTGGTCCCAAGAGACAGCATGCTGAGCTCTGCTCCCACTGCCTCACTGGAGAGTGAAACTTCCTCCCTGATTGGTCCTGTTAGGTCTCCTGGGGATCCCAGGAAAGGCAGCCTGTTCTCTGTCCTTGAGGCAGAGTTGGCTGCAGGTAGTGGGATGAGGGTGCAAGATCCTACCCATTGGGGAGGGCACTTGATTTTTTGACTATCATAGACTAGCTTAAGCATTTTCAAAATGAGACAGTAATACTGTTTTTGGACAAAATGTTTTAGGCTTACATTAACTGGCTTGCCTATTGTCAACATGTTAGTTATCAGCAGAGCTGTTGGGAACATGAAATAAGAGTTCTCATTTTCTTTCTTTTTTTCCCCCCATAAATAATCGTATCCTAGGAATCCAACATCACTTGATGAAATATTAGTTCTATTCCTGAAAAAAAAGAGGTTTTTAGAACGTAACAGAAAAATTGCTAAAAGTACCCTGGTTTACTTGTAATGACAAAAGTGAAAATCCCCCAAATCCATAAAGCTAATTATATCTATTATCAAAATGAGTGAAAGTCAGATAAAAGGTGAAGTTAGGAGCAGGGCCACCCTCCTGACCATGTGAGACTGATCGTCTTGCAAGGCTATTGCACACGTTCAATGTCTCTGGCAAAACAGCTTCTAAAAGAATCCTTCTGGTTATAGGATGAGAAAATAGAACATTCTTAAATACCTGAAAAGTAGTTTATGTAAATAGTTTTGTTCTACTATATATGTAACTAGACCAATCAACAGTAAATATTTAATGTAATAAACAAGAACTGTCACATTTTCCTGCTAATTCTAATGAGCATTACATTGATAACTTCCCATGCACCATGATGAATACGCATCAATTCATGTCCAACCTTCTCAATTGTAAATAAAAGTCATTGTATATTGATTAGATATAAAATAACAAAAAAATTCTTTATTACAGAGGTTTTCTAATCAAAAAATAATGAAATATGGAGAAACATTAAAGAGAAAATAAACCTTAAGCACCAGAATAAATTAAAGATGGGAGCAAATTCTTGGATTCGGATGTCATCTGATTATATTAGTACACAATTTTGGTTTCAGCCACTAGGATCTTCTTAAAATTAACCAACTCTCCCCATTTTAGAAACAACTGGATTAAAGGAGAAGGCAGCCTGTTAAAACACAGGTGTGATTAATAAATTTAAAATCTTTCTCGGTATCACTTTTACTTTCCTTCCTTGAAGATAAACCCTTATTTTTAAAGGAAAATAAAGATAATAAAATAAAGTTCTTAACTTAGTTGGAGTTGGTTGAAATACACTGAAACAGCATTGGAATTCTCTGTTGTTTTAGAGAGGTCAGTGAAACCTTATTCCAGGACTGACTGCAGAGGAACAATGCATCACTGGGAAGTAAAATAGAAATCCTGCAAAACTGATTTGGGATGAAAACAACCAAAGGTAACTTAGCTCTGAATAACTCTTCATAAAGTTCAATGGCCTATTTATGGATCCCAATTGCAAAGTACTGAAAAGCAACTTTTTTAAAGTAGTTAACTCTAAGTCACTTCTTCACTGATCTAAATATTGTATACACAGGTGATTGTTTTGGCTTGAGAATAGGTATAATGATAAAATTCTTCACCTCCTGTTCCATGCATGGACCAAGCTTGAGTTGCTGGACAAGCTAATTACTCATTTTACAGTGTTGAAGTTCATGGCAATTAAAACACACAAGAACATCCAGTGGCCTGTAACTAACAAAACTTAAGTTGACCTAGCTAACTCTCCAAGTAGGTGACTGTGAGCAAGTCACTTGTATTTACACTTTAATCAGGTATAAAAGTCACTAAATTTTTAACACTTTATGTCACATGGAAGTTGAGAGTAAAAAAAATAAAAATGTCCATTATTTTAAAAATAAACTCTCTAAAAATTTAAAAAGCCAGAATATTAGTAATATGCTAAAAATACTGGCTATCCTGTTGAAATTTATTCATTCATTAAAAATTTTTTTAAAAATGTAATAAAATATTGAAAATTTACAAATAAGGGTTTGTAGCAAATTGGTAAGATATAAATAATAACGAATCAGTGGCCATGTGTCCACCATCAGTTGAAGAACAGAACATCTTTGATTCTCTCTGTGTGCTTTTTTCTAGTCCCACCTGTCTCCCTCCCTACTTCCACACTGTAGCAGGTAACCATTAGCCTAAATTTTACTTACCATTTTCTAGATTTTTTTATATAGTTTCAAAATGTGTTTAGCATTTGTGTGCCTTTATATGTAAGGCACCTTGCGAATTTAAAGAGAGAGTACTGAGTAGAGTTCTCAAGTGAAGAAAATTTTCAGGCATACGCTTCTAGTTTTGTTTTAAACAATTACACTTTACTATTTATTTACCTTAATTATCTCATAACGCAAATCTTTTAAGACTGGAAGGAACTTCATGGCTCTTCCATCACCTCTTGTTGGAAGTATCTTTTTTCCCCTAAATTTGCTGATGATTTTAATTGTTTCTAGGAAACTAAGCCAGGACAGCTGAGCAGATTCTGGCATTTCCTAAGAGACTAGCTACCTTTTTCTAGGATCTACCTTTTTCTTTCATCTATACATTTAAAAAAATAATTTATTGAAGTGTGAGATGTTGTGATTTATAATAAGAAATATATATTTGGTCTTTGTCCAGTTCCTTGCACACAGAGCTTCTAAAACCCTTGGAATTTTCTAAGTGATGTAAGAGATAAAAGCTGTCTTTTGTTATGTTAATGAGATTACTTTTGGAAAACAATTAAGAATAGGGACTGGTTGCCAGGGTAGCCAAGCTTATGATTAGAGGGTTGGAACTTTCAGTCCCACCCCTTCTCTCAACTCCAGGGAAGGGAGAAGGGCTGGAGGTTGGATCAATCCAATGGCCAACAATTTAATCAATCTTGCCTATGTAACGAATCCTTAATAAACTAAGTAATACAGCAAATAAAATGTTTCTCTGAGTTCTGTGAGACACTCTAGCAAATTAATGGGACTCAACTAGGGGACTGTTGGAACCTCTGATCTGTATCCAGTGGGTCAGAAGCACAGGTGACTATCTGGACTTGCAATTGGCGTTTGAAGTCGGGGAGAGGCAGTCTTGTAGATCTGAGCCCCTTTATCTGTGGAATCTGATGCTATCTCTAGGTAGATGATGTCAAAATTGAGTTGAATTGTAGGACATCCAGCAGGTGTCACAGAATTGCTTCATGTGGGAGAAAAATCCACATATTATAATTGGTGTCAGAATTGTAGTTTGTATTAGTGAAGTGGGATTTGGTAGAAAGGCCCTGGCTCATGGAAACATGTGGTTTGGGAAGAGAAAGGATGAAAGGGCAGATGATGAAGAATCTTTTATTCTTGGATGGCCATGTGGTCACCAATGTTATAGTATAGCAATTGTGCTGCCATCAGTTACTATAAGTAAAAGTTACTGTCAGCCTACAATAACAGAAATGAGTTTAAGAAGCAAAGAGTTTATTTGGGATCAAAGAATTGCAATTCAGTGAACACAGATTCAGGTAGAAACCCAAATATTGTTTCAATTACAGAGTGAAAGAGGAAGGTTTTTTAGGGGAAACAAAAGGTAATTACTTGGAAAAAAAAAGAAAAGGAAGAGAAAAAAGCCTATAGATGTTAATAAGCTACATTATTCTTCAGTTATACATGGCTGGTTACTGATTCTATCTTCAGAGAGTCCATATCATCATTCTTTGTGGTCAAGATGTCTGGTTTCCTGTTAGCTTTACAAACAGTTGTTTGGAAGATAATGCTGGTTTGGCCCAGTCCAAATGTCTGGCCCAGTTCAAACAGCCAAAGTTTTAAGGAGTACGACATGCAGACAGTTCCTCTGAAATGGCTGCTCTGGCTCTATTTTTAAAATGGCTCTACTTATGTCAACTTTTCACATTTTCCCCTTTTGATCGTGACCTTTCCTTGAAAGCATTGATGATCAACCATCAGAACGCCATACTTGTCAGTTATTAAAAGCATTGTTGGTCTTTTGTCACCAGGAAGGCTTACCCTAATGTGTGCAATTGTTGGTCCTTTGTAGCTGGAAAGTTTCATTTCTACTATGTCATGTTTCACGTGAGAGGGGAAGTAGTTTCCTTAGGAGCCTCTGACCACGTGTGAGCAACAAAACTGCCAGAACAGAGAAAGGCCTTTCCATCATGTTTTTTTAAAGGCAAATGTCTTCTATAGTTTCTTGTGGTTTCTCATACGAAGTCTCCTAGGTCTTAGTGATCATTTCAAAGCGTTGAGCGACCATTATCTGAGTGGTGTTTTTATAACGTTGAGCTATGCAGAAGAGACAAAGTTTCATAACAGCAAAAATTTCTATAATAACAAAGAAAAATGCTAAGTCTAAATTGGAGAATAGATCGTAACTAGGAGGCAATTCCTGAGAGTAGCCAGCTAAAATGATTGATGAACTGTGGGATGTAAGTGGGTACCGTATTTAACCATTTTATCTGTGCTCAGATTTTGTCTAGTCATGTCTCAATTTCACCAGAAGCGTTTACCCAAGTACAACATGAGATATTTATAACAGAGCATAGCCCACCTTGTTCACCTAGGATATAATCAAGAGCAATTCTTCTGTCTAATACAACTTGTGCAATAGAATCTAAAGATTTTTCTTGGTGGCTATTTCCTTAGCAGTAGATTCAACAATTTCCCCTAAGATTTCAGATAAATTCCTGATCGTATATTCATTTCATGCAACACCCACCCAGATCTGGAAGAATAAGAAGAGTAGTCACTTTCACTGGAATTAACACTGTCAGGCATTGAACACCCTGACCATGTGTACAACCAGCTTTGTGTTTTGACCTGTGAAGTAGGTTCAAAGGAGATTCCCAATGCTGAGTTTTTAATTGGTCATATAACAAGATGGATGTAACCAATAGTCCAATTGCACATTGACCTCTAATTTGATAGGGATTTAAACAGTATGTTCCCCATGGGTCTTTCTGCCAAGTACAAGTGAAGATATGAGGGTTCATTAGTACAATTAATACAAGAAGTTAAGGGATGAATGGAGGAAAAATGAGTAATTAAATGTACTGAAGTATCTCTGGACTCATGTACAGAGTGAGGCCTCTGATGACAAACCCAACCATTTGTCAAGTTTCCTCCATATGCAAGAGATCAAGATATGTGAACAATTAAATTATCCTTCCAGGCAGAAATTAAGAAGAAAAATGAAACAATAATCATTATCATAAATGTTTGGCTTCTATGTTATTTGTGAGATGGGAGGGGACCAATTAATTTATGAAAGTCCAGTAGCTAATACTGTGATTACAATGTATGTTACAAGGGGAGTAAATTTAAGGTCCAATATAAAGTTTACAGTGATCAAATTAAAAGGATGGGATAGAGGTAAACATTATACAGGTCTGGTCCAGAATCTTTGGTTAGTTGTCCACATCAGATGTCCTCTGCTTCACTTCCTAGTAACTTTTAATTTTAAATCCTCCTTTAACTGGACAGTCCAGTGAGGTGCAAGAACTTTCTTTAAATGGGAAACATGGATCCAAGAGTCAATTCCTTTGAGCTTGGCAGCACAGGGATTTGTCAGTAGTACCAGATATGGTCCTTTCCACCACGGTGGTAAAGAGTCTTTTTGTAGGTGTCTTTTCAATATACGTAATCACCTGGTTGTAGGTTGTTGTGTAGTTTCTTCATCTCCTGGGAGTGCACTGTGAAAAGATTGTTCTACCAGGCTATGATTCTTATCAGTGGCTTTAATTACTCTCTTATAATAGAAGAGCATGTCTCTGTTAATTAATTGATAGCAAAGGCAGAGAGAGCCAAATGCAAGATCGAACTGTAATTATTTTAAAGAGTGAAAGCTTGTGTTTATCAAAGGGGGCAGATCTAAAATTTAAGAAGACCAGAGGGAGTGCTTTCAGGTAGGTTAATTTTAAGGTTTTCATAAACTTTTCTAATTGTGTCTTAATTATGCCATTTATTCTATCTACCAGTCTGGTGGATTGAAGATGGTTAGCACAGTGGAAGTGTTACAATGTAGGCCACATTTTGCATACTTGTTTCATAACATGCCTGGTAAAATGTGTTCCTCTGTCACTATGTAACTGAGAAGGGACACCCCAAGTGGGTATAATCTTGTCTAATAGTATCTTAGCAATAGCTGTGGCAGTGGTATGTCAGGAGGGGATTACTTCCACCCAGTGGGAAAACTTACAAATCATTACCAGGACATCCTTATAATCTTAAGAGGGAGGCAACTGAATAAAATCCACCTGCCATAGCTCAGAAGATCTGTTAGATAAATTGAACTTGCCAGGGGCTGTCTGAACAGGTTTCCCTGGGTTGAATTGTGTGCGTACAGTATGACTCAGTTGTGCCTTTTAGCAGCCTTAAATACATTTCCACACCAATATTGTTTAACAAAGTTTATTGTCTTGTCAGTTGACTAGTGGGTCATTTGATGAGTCATTTCGAGCAACGGTTTCTTTATGGATTCTAGCATCACTGGTTTATTGTCAGGACCATACCAGTGTTATTTAGTGGGTTGAAAATGTAACCATTAACCATCCAAAAGAGTTTTCCTTTGTGAAGTGCTCTGGATTGAGTGCCCTTGACAATCTGATTGAAATCTTCCTTGGGAAGATTTTCAAGGTTCGCAATAACAATTTTAATTTTAACAGAGGTCAGGGCAGCTGTTTTTGCTGGTTGGTCAGCTGAATTATTTCCTTCAGCTTTGTCTGAATTCAGCTTGGATTGCCAAGGGACTTTGATAATTGCCAGCATGGATGGGAGTTGTACTGAATTTAGTACTTCTTTGACAAAGTTCCCATTTTTAATCTGGAACTCTCTGGATGTTAGAAATCCTCTTTGTTTCTATAACATACCAAAATCACGAACATCCCCAAAGCATACCAATTGTCTGTATAAATGTTTACAGGTTTGTTTTTAGCTAAAATGTAGGCTCTGGGATAAATAAATAAAGCATACACTTCGACCTGCTGAAGTGGCTGTGAGCATTGGAGCTACTTTGACCACATCAAAAAGAGTGGTAACAGTGTACCCAGCATAATATCTTCCTTTACGTTTCCTAAGATAGGATTCAACAGTAAACTGAGAGTTCACCCTTCAGCATAAGGGTTTCCTGTAAATCATCTCTAGGTGTCAGTAGCTGGTCAGTCAGGGTTAAACAGTTATGAGGTATTTTGTCCAAAGAAAGGGGAAGAAGAGTAGCAGAGTTAAAATTGTTACAGTGAGAGAATGTGATTTGAGAAGTGAGCAGCAGGATTTCTTAAGTGAGCAGACTAGCAGCAAGACGCTGAGTGTGATGGGAATTCAGCAGAGCTTCTATGGAATGGGGAACGTAAGTGGTGAGAGGTGAACCCATAACTATTTCTTCAGCGGATTTGATGAGGGCTGTTGTAGCTGAGATTCCTCTTAAACAGGGGGCAAGCTCTTTAGCTACAGGTTCTAATTGCTGGTTATGATGGCCAAGGGGTCTATATTGCTTCTCATGTTTTGTGTAAAGACCCCAAGGGCATTTCCTTCCTTTTCATGAATAAAGAGGAAGAAAGGAAGTTGATAGGGTGCCCTAGTGAAGGTGGGCCAGGAGGCCTTTGTTTTTGTTGGCAAAAAGCCGTGAGGGGTATTTTATTCCAGTCTACGGGGTTTCATCAGATTATAGTAGAGTATATAGGGACTGGGCTACCAGGAAGAAAGTTGGTATCTAGTTCCTGCAATACCCTGCAAGGTCCATGAATCCCCTAATATGCCTTTTAGTTTGTGATTTGGGAAAGTTTAAACTCCTCTGAAGCCTTTCAGGATCCAGTTGGAGGCCCTGATTCGAAATCAAATGCCCAAGTACTTGACTTGAGTCTGAACAAGTAGAAATTTTTCTTTAGATACCTTGTGGCTTTTGGTTGCTGGTAGTTTGAGAGGGTGAACACTGTCTTGTTCACATTCCTCCTTAGAATGAGAACAAAGGAGAAGATCACCAACATACTATCGTAGAGCTGATCTATTCAGAAAGGTTATATCCATTGTCTGCTTTTAAGACCTGTGAAAAATAGGACGGGTTCTCAGTATATAGCCTTGTGGCACTAACAGTCCAAGTCAGTTGTTGGCATTCTCAAGTAAAGGCAAATAAAACTGACTTTTTGGATCTACTAGTATGCTGAAGAAGGCACTGCAAAGATCAATGACAGTAAAAAATTTGTGTTCCATAGGAACAGAGGTCAGGAGAGTATGGGGATTAGGAATGACAGGGTTTTGGGAAATGAAGTATTATTTATGGCCCTGAGGTCCTGCTTGTACAAATCTCCATCCTTGTTTGTGAAGTTTCTTTACAGGGAGGATGGGCAAATTGTAGGAATTAGTATAGGCAATTAAAAGGCCTTGAGCCTTATATTCATTTATAATTGGCCTAATTCCTGCAAGGATTTCAGGGTTTAAAGAGTATTATTTAATGTTAGGGAATGGTTTTCTGGGATCAACCTGAATTTTTATCAGGGAGCTGAATGAATCTGTCCTATATCCAATGTAGAATTTGCCCAGAATGTCTCAGCAATTTGCTCTAGAAAGGCTGAACTCTCTAATTCTCTACTGGTTGATTTAAGGGAAAAACTAGAGGTGTTGAGGAATCTCCAGTGCTACTGGTTGAACTGGGGCTCCATCCATCTCAAGAATTCTTTCCCCCTTTTGAGAAGAGGAGATGGCAGCATGGTATTTTCCTAAGAAATCTCTCCCCAGTAAATGAACTAGAGTTGAATGGACTAATAAGAAAAAATGGTCATCCTGGAAGGGACCAAGCTAGAAAAGTAGAGGGAGGGACTTAAAAGCTGTTATTGGTTTGTTAGAGACACCCTCCATTTGAATATTTTTAGCACTCCAAGGAAGGGCTTGTTTGAAGTTGCTGGGGTTTAGCATGGAAAGAGTTGCTCCAGTGTCTATTAAAATAGTAGAACCTCATTCCCAATCATTATTGAGGTTTAACCTAAATGGTTAAGAGGAGACATCAGAAAAACCCCTTGTTTATCCTCAGAGAAGCCTCAGTTCATTGCAGGGTCTGAGGGCTTGGTGATTAAGAGTTGCTCCAGGTTTCCTTTTATAGGGTAGTTCTTCTTCCAGTGTCTAGGCTTTTTATAAAATTTCAAACAGCTTTGGGGTCGTTAGTTGGTCTAGATTTAAAATGCTAGGATTTACTAGAAGAGGCAGTCAATTGTTGAAATTTCAAATTCATAACCTTAGTTGCCTTCTTTTTAGATGCTTCATCGAATGTCTAGGCTAGTCAGTTAACTAGGTTGACTAGATCAGGTGTGGAAGCCATTTCCCATCCCATTCTAATTCATTTAACAAGAGAAAGGTCATGATTTGAACCATTTACAAACATAAATTTGAAGGCAACCTTAGCGGAGTCTACATCTAAAGGAAGCCAGTAGTTTTCCTTAAAAACAACCTGGAGCCTATGGTAGTAATCATAAATAGGTTCATCAGAGTTTTGAATACAAACCTGGATCTCATTCCAATCAATTGATTCAGGGAAGCCTTGTGAAACAGTATCATTAATATTTTGCAAGTTGATATGCAGGGTCCCTATCCCCTGGAAAGACTCAGTTAAAATTGTTATGGTTGTTCCATCCTGTCTTAGTCATCCAGTGTCATGCTTGGCCTTCATTGACTAAAAAGTGAGTTAATTGATAAAGGTGGGGGAAACAGGGGTGGTAAGTTTGGATGACAATATTGAACTCATTAATGAACTAATAGGAGTCCTCCAAGACCTTAGGAAAGTTTTTAGCTACTGCCCTTGATTCAACTTTTGTCCAGGGGGTATAGATAGCAATAACATGAGTGCCATCAGCAGTGGGTTGGTACAAAAGTGGAAATGTAAAGACAGGGCTTAAGGTGAGGGTTTCATGGGAGAATCAAGAAGAACATTAGATTCTTGGGCATAGAAGGGAAGCACGGCAACAGGAGGATAAAGAGGGAAGGAAGAGGAAAGAAGGACTGGGTGCAAGTTGGAAAGAGGAGATTGAGTAGGAGACGTGGTAGCGGCAGAGTCATGACCCTTTTCTAATTTAGAATTTTTTTCAGTTAATTTTGAAATAGTATCCCATAAAGAGGCAGTTTTAGATTCCTCTTGTCTTTTGGATGCTTCTAAGTACCAATTAAAATATGAATCCCATTCTGCCTGTTTGGTTTTAAATCTGTGATGTTTGAGTTTGGTGTGCAAAAAGACAAGTTTTGGATGCTCAAAAGAGTCCCAAAGTGGCCACTATAATTTTAAATCATCTTTTGTATTATTGGTCCACCAGAATAAAAATTTACAAGAGAAAGGGCCATAGTTCTTAAATATAAACTCAGCTGGAGCTCCCAGGAAGGAATTTTTAGAAGATGAATTTTCCATATTAAGGCATGGCTGCATAAAGAGACAAAAAGACAAAGAAATACGAGTTGCAAGCCCCAGGATATTACCTTTGCTTCTCATCCACTGGCTTCAGCTATTTGGACAAACAACACAAAAGACAGACTTTGAGTACTCACCATATAGAGAATAAAACCTCAAGCTGCAGCAGCCTTAACAGGTTCAAACAGAGAAACTCTGTTTCTGTTTCACGGCAATAGCCGTGAGCTGCTGTAAGGTGGCCCAAACAGAGAGACTCTTCCAGATGACAATGGCTGTGAGCTGGCTTGGAGACACTTGTCTCTTGGTTGGTTGACCCCAGATTGGGCTATTGCCCCAGAACCCCAAAGAAAGGCAAAGACCTCAACCAAAAGGGAGGAAAGTCAGAACCTGAGAGGACTCATGATTGGAGGAGCCAGTGGTCCATGGAAGTGGCTGAGCACACAAAGAGAACTTGTTTTTGTATGGAACCTGTTTCCAGGGAATGCCAATCTGTGAAGGTGTGATCGCTTCAGATCTCACTTCTGATACCAGATGTGTCAATATACAAAAACATAAACCAGTTTAAGTAGCAAATTATTTACTTGGGAGCAAATAATTGCAATTCACGGAGCATAGATTCAGGTAGAGACCCAAATTGTGTCCCAATTACAGAATAAAAGAAGAGAGATTTTTTTATGGGAAAAATAAAAGGATAATTACATGGAAAAAAAGAGGAAGAAAAAATCTATAAGTGTTAATAAGGTAGGTTATTCTTCAGCTATACATAGTGGCTTACTAATTCTATCTTCAGAAAGAGAGTCTATATCATCAGTCTTTGTGGTCAAGATGTCTGATTTTCTGTTAGCTTTACAAATGGTTGTTTGGAACACACTTGTCTAGCTCAGTTCAAACAGTCCAAAGGTTCAAGGAGTAAGACGTGCAGGTAGTTGCTCTGAAATGGCCTCTCTGGCTCTATTTTTAAAATGGCTCTACTTATGTCAACTTTTCAGTTACTAATAGAATTGAGAGATGGATCCAACTCCTGGGTAGTTGGTTCACTTGATGCATAAGGGAATGAAAACTAAGAAGAAAGAGGCAAAAGATTCAATCCCTTGGTTATTGTTAACAGTAATAGGTAAACTAAAAGTGAAAAAGAATGGTGAGTTGGACTTTGATGCTAGACCAAACTCAGATTTCAATGAGTTTGAGCTTCAGCCACTAGCATGGAAGCCATCCTCCATGGGAAAAATTATGAAGGGACAACAGAAAGTACCTCTAATACATCTGGTCAACAAGAAGGTAGAGAACATGGGGGAAGGGCAAAACCATCACACCAGGAGGGATAATCTGAAGGAGTTGTTTCATTTTATGGAACAGTATCATTAGCTTCCCGAAGAACCTTTACTAAAACAGATTGTGAGAGTGACTAATTTAGGGGCAGTATCTGGTTTTGAATGCTGAAGAGTGGAAGAGAATGTTTGGGTTGCTATAGGACCCACTATTGAACAATTACAGATGACTGTATATGATCCAGACACACAGGAAGTTATTCCAGAGGGAACAGCCAGGCTGGAGGACTGGTAAAAGCCACTGTAAGATCTGTTTACCCTGAGAAGGGTGACTGGCCAACTCCCCCTATAAATGATAAATGGAATACCCAAGATGAAGTGGCTGATATGCTTTGCATGGAAGCCAGGTGGGATTGACTTTATGGTGACTGGGATATTCACCCCCTGAGTGTTCCTGTTATCCAAGTATGGTAAATGCTGTGATTAAAGGGGTCCCTTTTGCATAGGCACCTCATATAACTTTACTGCTCCAAAATCTAACAACAGTTCTAGAAGCCTTATGGGATTTTCTATCTCACCTTCCTTAATAGGTTTTACTGATCCCAAGAAAATTAAAGTAATTAACAAGAAAGTGAGGAGAGAAAGGTGAGAGTTAAGGGACTGACCCAGCAGAGTAGAAGTCTTTAGGTGATTTTTGAGAAGTGGGATGAGTAAAGCAGACATTGATGGAGCTGAAACAAAGATGTTGGTGCAGTACTTTAAAAGCTTGAGTGGACCAATGGAACTCCCTGCTGGTTCCCTGGTATTAAAAAGCCTCAAACAAATCACTGTATGTACCCCAGTTTGGAGCAATTTAAGAAGCTGGAAGGCAAAGATTATGATGAAAAATCTGACTAGGAGTTTCCCAGGAAAATGACTAGGCAGATTAATCAAGGTAAAGATTGATGTAGAGGTCAGGGTCTTGTGGCCTAATCCCTAGCCAGGCAGTGATATGCATATTGTAGATAGAATGGTTGGGGATGGAGAGAAGATACTTTTCTGGGACTCCTTGACACAGGTAACTAATGTACCGTAATTCTGAAAACTGTTGCTGAAGACTTAATGGGGGCTAAGTTTACACTGGGATAATGCAGAGATGCAGTGATTGATGGGATTAAGGTGAAAGTTTTGGATGAAATTTGGTATTTTTGGGTTTTTTGGTGGTTACCAGAGGGGAAGGGGGCACGGAGGGAGGGTGAAAGGAGTAAAAGGGCAAATGTGTTTGGTGATAAATGGTAATTAGTCTTTGGGTGGTGAACATGATGTAGTCTACACAAAATATAATGATGTACCCATGAAATTTATGCAATGTTATAAACCAGTGTTACCTCGATAAAAGAAAAAAGAAATGAAAACTGGGATTTTTTTTTAACAGACTTTATGTGAGGTAGTTGTGTCTCTTTTACCTAAGTTTATTATTGGAATGGATATAATGTTCAACTGGGAATTGCTTCCCTTACCTAATATTATAAAACAGAAGGCATGCCAGTCTGCCCTCAGGCCAGTTTTAATTGGACATTCTAAATGGGAAGGAACCACTAGAACTGCCCAACCCACACAGGTGGTTAACTTAAAATAATGTAGAATACCTGGTGGGCAAAAAGAGATTACCACTTTAATAATGACATACTAGAAGCTAAAGTGCTGGTACCAATGAATTTGGTGTACAATAGCCCTGTGTGGCCTGTGAAAAAAGGTGGATGGCTCATAGAGACTAAACAGATGATCAAGGCTTAAATAAAGTTGTACTGCTCATAGCCTCAGCAGATGTGGTTTCAACCATAAAAACACACACACAACAGGATAAAGGAGGCTAGTACTCAGTGATTGATCTTGCAAATTCTTTCTTCTCTATCTTCGTGTCAGAAAAGAGGCAATCACAGTTCACCTTCATGTGGGAAGGATCTCAATTTACTTTTACTGGGCTGACACAGTGATATCTGAACTCACCAGCTTACTGTCATAATTTGGTCAGAAGGGATTTGGAGTTGGTAAGGGTCTCAAATGTAATAATATGCTATATTGATGACATTATGATAATATAAGAAACTGAAGAGCAGGCTAGGACATATTTAAAGGCAGCGGTGACACACATAACCACTCGGGGCTGGTTTACAAACCCAGCCAAGGTTCAAGGGCTTGCCCAAACAGTAAAATTCTTAGGCATAACCTGGACAGGGGCCACCTGGGATATTCCACAAGTGACTAAAAATAAACTGCTGTTGCTATCTGACCCTATGACCAAACAAGAAACCAAGCATTTAGTTGGTTTTCTTGAATTTTGGAGAACACAAATTTTACATCTGGGAATATTGCTAGGTTCCATCTATAAGACTACCCAAAACAAAGTTGTATTTCAGTGGGGACCTGAATAAAAGCAAGTTACATCTGAATGACAAAAGACAATATCTCTCTCAACACTTTTGGGCCCTTATACCCCCACTCAGATATGATTTTGGCAGTATCTGCCACTGGCACTCATGCTGACTAATGGAAAAAGCCCATGAGTGCCTCCCAGCAGTGAGTATTGGGATTATGGATAAGAAAATTCCCAGATACTACTTCCCAGTGCACATCATTTGAGAGACAAATATTAGCCTGCTATTGGGCATTAATTGAAGCTGGCTTAATGACTGAAAGACTTAAAATAATCATAAAACCGTATCTGTAATATCTTGGGTGATGTTGGAGAAAAACTTTAATAGGGAGGGCAGTGCCCAGAAGAGTTACATAATAAAATGGCAATAATTTATACAGGAGCATGCTACCAGGGTAATGAAAGGAGGCACCCACCATATCCATGAACAAGTAGTCTCTTTTCCTTGAAGACCAACTTCAGAGCCACCTGATTTGCTTCCAGTTTGGGCGGCCATGTGGATAGTGCCCTGAGAACAGCTCTCAATTGGTCAACAAGAGCTGCTTGGTTTACTGATGACAGCTCCAAGGTGAATGGAAAGTATCCAGTTTGGAAAGCTTCCACATTGACTAGTGGATGGAAAGACTTTTGCTGAAGATGGTAAAAATAAATCAGCTCAATGAGCTGAATTGCATGGTGTTTTTGGAGCAATCATGGAAAAATTGAGCAAGGATAAAAACCCTTGTTTGATGGGGCCAGCCAGTGGTGTAGTGGTTAAGTTCACACACTCTGCTTCAGCAGCCCAGTGTTCATGGGTTCAGATCCCAGCCACTGACCTACGCACCATTCATCAGGCCATGCTGTGGCAGCATCCCACATACAAAGTAGAGGAAGATTGGCACAGATGTTAACTCACAGACAATCTTCCTCAAGCAAAAAGAGGAAGATTGGCAATAGATGTTAGCTCAGGACCAATCTTCCTCAAAAAACAAAACAAAACAAAACAAAACCCTTGTTTGGGTTTTTACCAACTTACGGGCAGTAGACAATGGCCTGGTGATATGGTCAGGTAGATGGGCAATGGAAAACCAAACTATTAAAGAGATGCCCATATGGGGCTTTGCCCTATGAAAATCACCCTGAGAATTTAAGGGGTGCATTAAAGTAGGACATGTCGATGCCCATCAGAACTCCCTTCTAGGTCTGGAAGGTAATTGGAACCACCACATGGACCTTTTGGTTTGCTCCTTTGAGGTGGCTGCCTGTGTCCATAAATTGGGTGGACATGGGGTGGGGAAGTTGCAGCAGGGTGGAGATGAGTTGAATTTAGAAATAGTCCTCTTGCACCCTCTGAGGCATGAAATGCCAACAAAACTATTCTGTCTGTCAACAAGAGAGACAGAAACTGCAGATGACTATGGAAAAAATTCCCCAGAGGAAGGCCCCACACATAGCTGGTAAGCAGATCACATTGGACTAATGCTGGTAGCCCTGGAGGAGGCTATAAATGAGTCCTAACAGGAATAGACACTTGCTCTGGACTGGGCTTTGCATACCCAGTGGTAGACGCAAGTGCTCAAAATACTGTAAAAGGATTGGAACAGAAAATACTGTATCAATTTGGACCACCAATTACATTTCTTCACAACAAAGGGACTCACTTTACAGCTTACAGTATTGAACAGTGGGCCAAGAGATTTCACTACAGAAGGGCATAGCATGTCATCCTGTTGCGTATCATCCTCAGAGTAGTGGTTTAATAGAAAATTGGAATGGGCAGTTGAAATATTTGCTATCTAAAAAGAGGAGATAAAGGCATGAAGGGCTGTCTTGGGTGCCTTCACGAGTGTGTGCTTGTATTCAACATGAGGGGCACTAAAGGAGGGACCCCACTGGATAGATTCCCCCACTTTTCTGGGGGACCTGGGGAAAAGAGGGTGGAGAGGATGCTGGTGCAACTATACAATTCTTCCCCACATCACCTCAACTTTTCTTTTTCCTGCCTGATGCAGTGGTCACAGGACCAGGAATGCAACTATGAGTACCAGAAGCAGGAATGATTTCTAAGAAATAAACTGTAACTATACCTTTGAACCTTTATGTCAGAATTCCTAAGGGCCTGATAGGGTGGATTGTGCCTTCACCCCATTGGGCAAAGTTGGGGCTGACAGTGAATACTGCTGTGTTGCCTATAGATAGAGGTAGCCTACTGGTTCTGTACCTGTGTAACTATCCTATCTGAATGGGCATGGCCTGAGGGGGAGTGACTTGCTAGACTAGTATTGCTGCCTGTAATCTACCAGCATAGTGGCAGAACCTAATGTCCCTTCCAAAGCTGGGTAGTCCTGATATAAATGGAGAGAAAGAAAAACAGTGGCTATGGATAATGGAATGAATAAATGTGTAATGTAAAGAGGAAAATCCATTATTACATTAACTCCTTGAAGGGAGGCTCAGAGGAAGAGATGACAGTGTCTCTTAGTCTGTTTATACTGGATGCCTATAAGTGTGAAGCCATATATTGTTGACACTGTTCCTGCTTTTGTAACCTGACAAGATCGAATGAAAGCCTGCAAACTTGAGTGACCTCACCCTGGGAGACATTTTCATAAAATATGATGATGGACTGGATAGTTATTATTGACTGAATCAGATTATAGCAACATGCCAGCATCTTTTGACTTTTAAAGTTGTTTTGCTATGAGATCTGTGTTTCAAAGGTGAAATTCACATAACATAAAATTAACCATTTAAAAGTGAGCAATTCAGTGTTATTTAAGCAGGTTTTGCCCATTCTCTTCTTCCCTCAGTCCTTTGTGAGTGCCAATCAGCATTCTGTCTCTATAGATTTATCTTTCTGGATATTTGATATGAATAGAATCATTCAATATGTGACCTTTGAAGCCTGGCTTCTTTCAGTTAGCATCATAGTTTAAAGGCTCATCCATGCTGTAGCGTGTGTCAGTGCTTCTTTCCTTTTTATGGCTGATTAAAATTGTTTATCCATTCATCTGTTGATGGACATTTTGGCTATTTCCATATTTTGGCTATCATGAATAGTGCTGCTATGAACATTGGTGTACAGGTATCATTTTGAGTCTCACTTCTCAATTGTCTTGGATTTATGTACCTAAGAGTGGAATTGAAAGGTTGTATGGTATTTCTATGTTTAACTTTTGAGGGACCCCCAAACTGTTTTCACAATGACTAAATCATTTTACATTCTTACCAGCAATGTACAGAGCTCCAATTTTTCCACACTCACCAACATTTATTTTCCATTATCTTTTTTTATAGAAAACCAAGTAGGTGTGAAGGGGGTACCTATTGTGGTATTGATTTGCATTTTCCTAATGACAAAGGATGTTGAACATCTTTTCATGTGCTTATTGGCCATTTGTATATATTCTATGGATAAATGTCTATACAAGTCCTTTGCCAATTTTTAAATTGGGTTGTTGGTCTTTTTTGTCATTGAGTTGTGAGAGTTTGTTATATATCCTGGATTCCAGACCCTTGTCAGGTATATGATTTGTACACATTTTTTGCTAATTTTATATAGTGTATTTTCACTTCCTTTATTATGTCCTTTGATACACAAGCTTTTAATTTTGATAAAATCCATTTTATCTATCATTTCGCTTGTTGCTCATTCTTTTGATGTCAAATTTAATAATCCATTGTCAAATCCAAGATCACAAAGATTTACCCCTATGTTTTCTTCTAAGAATCCTATGATTTTAGGTCATATATTTAGGCCTTTGATTTGTCAATGCAAAGAATCCATAACCAATCTATAAATCAAAATTGGGGTGAGTTTATTCTGAGCCAAATATGAGGACCATAAAGCCCAGGAGAGTCCTTCCACAAAGGAACAGAGCACTCCAAAGGAATGGAGGTGTACAGAGTGGTTATATACCACCAAAGAACATGTATCACAGGTGATTGAAATGTCTCTTTCACAATAGTCATGAGATTGCCCTGTCAGCACAATGATTCATAGGCATAGAAGGTAGTAGGTCTGCTGTCTTGGTGGGCACAGAAGGAAGCAGGTCTGTTTTCTTGAGCTGGGTGGTCACAGGTGAGCTGAGTGGTCACAAGTGAGCAGAGCAATCAATTCCTAGTCTAGGTAGAGATGCTTATCCTTAAGGAAATGCTAATCTGGGGGAAGTTGCACCTTTATCTTAAGGGCATTTGTTCTTTCCTTTGGGACATAGGAAATGCTTAAAGCAGATATACAGTGCAAGCTCAGAGGTCACGTCAGGCCCTTTTGGGAAAAAAAAATAAGCTTTGGCCAAATCAGCTTTATACCAACTGGCTTCCTCATGTACTCCAATATATCCTATTGCTTGCCATTTTTATCATTTTTCCCCTTTTGATCTATAATCTTTCAATAGAAAGCATTGATGATCAAAATATTTTTCCTCAGTGCCAAGGTGGTTGCTACCTACCCTGGCTCCATTGTGTCCCTTGGTGCTAGGCTTTTATATCTCATTTATTTTCCATGTTGCCCATATTGGGAGGAGATAGATATAATGGACAAGCATAGAGCTATATATATTAGCAGAGGAAGTATTTCATAGGTGGGTTTTTTTTAAGTTAATTTTAGATTGTTGCCCAAACATTGTATATGTTCTTTTCTATGACTCCTTATGTTTACATTGTATATGATCATAGAGCAAGTACAGTAAATATGATAATAATTCAACATATATTTGGAAAGATAGTGTGAAATGAGTTCTTACTCATAGTCCTTTACAGAAAAGGAAATTGGTCCAGGGTTATAAGATTGATTAACCATCTCAAGCCATCTAGCAATCATTACTCTAGTTTGCATTCCAGTCTTACAGCACTGGGTAAAGAAAACAACAATTGGTTTGAATATTATGACTAGTACAAGAATTCTACGAAGTAATAGAAATAGGAATTGTAATCTGGATTGAAAAGGGAACCAATACCAGAAGGGAGCCAGCCATACAAATCAAGACTAGGTATAGGATCACTTAAAATATTCACCTGTTTCTTCATGTGTTTTAGCAGAGATGATACATTGGATGTGCTACCTTGGGATGCTGTAAGAATATCTAAGGTCATTCCATTTTGAAGGAGAGACTATCTCATTAAAGACATTTCAGTATTTAATACGGCTATTTGAGTAAATTTAGTCAGAGCTTCTACATGTGATATGACATCTTCTAGCCCCAAGGAAGGAGAAAATATAGCCACTAGTGGTCAGACCAGTGGAGCATTGAAATAGCCCATCTGGCCTTAAGGAAAGGGAGATTGGCAACAGATGTTAGCTCTGGGTAAATCCTTCTTTGTATCCAAGAGAAACCCAGAGTGAGGCATCCTAGCCAATCCAAGGCCAGAGGTTTGTTCCACATAACCATTGAGTTCCATTAGGAGCCGTCCAATAAATGCCTGGTCTCCGAGACCAGTCTGTTCCAAACCAATTACTTGCATTAAGTATAATAGTGTTCTGACATGACTCAGGGGGTATCCAGTACATCTTTCAAGTATAATCTGGTAGATTTTGTTTGGAATGATTTCTTTATTCCCGACATAAAGGTGCTGGTATGTTTAATGATCCATGGCTAGGAGTAGGCCAAATATATCTATCCCATATTTGCTTAAAACCTTCCATAGTTCTTACTGTAATATCTAGTTTCTTTTGTTCATTTGAAATTTGTTGGGATAATTGGATGGTCTGAGTAACAGAAAAAGAGTAGCCATGCCCTATATTATTAATAGTATGAGCTATTGGCCATGTTTCAGGATCATAATTAGTAATATCAGATGAACTGTGAACATTGGAACTAGATCTCTCCATCATAATAAGTTGCTTTAGAACTTTCCAATCCATGCCTTGAAAGAGAGAGACCCACAAAGGCAACCCAGAGGTGCTAGAAAGTGGAAGTTGGCCATGTATCCAACAGTGGGACTGATTTTTGTGTGTAGCAAAGGAGTAAGCCCATTGCAGAAAAACATTGCCATCAGAGTCCCATTTGGATGTGGATTAGAGAAACAAACATAGTATTAGGAAAGTCTTAAATGACATTTTTTGTAATTAACTTCTAACCTACTAAAGTTAGGAGTAAACTTTGA